>NC_083648.1:3538794-3548794 GCF_963576545.1 Limanda limanda | reverse complement strand
CAGCCCTTCGCCATGGAGATAAGCATCATCGCCAGCACGGCGTGACGAGCGGTAACGGCGTTTCACACTCGGGTCAATATCGGAGCCAAATTACCTCAATCAATGGCTGTAACTAGTGAGGCTGGGAGTTCGATTTTGGCAGAAAAGGTCTTTGGCCGATGATCCTTACAGCTGCTGAGATGCTCGAGGTGCTGGAGGACGACTCTGATGTGAACAAACAAGTGGCGTCCATGAGGGAGGACGATGTGTGGACACGTGAGGACGAAGTGGACTTCAGATTAGACGACAGAAACAAAAAACCTGAATTGTTTTAAAGGAGTTTGGGTATTATGTTGACATACAGACAGTGCTGTGACTTCATTCAGACAATATCAGGAAAAGCATATTCTTTTCCTTTCTTTTTTCTTGTCAGGTCAAATATTTATGACAAACAAGAGGACGCACTAATGAGCTCAATATTTCAAAAACCATGGCAACAGCCGCGGGGATGATCGAAGGTTTTAAATAAACTAAAAGTCCAATTTGCAAATTAACTGGTGATTACAGCTTTTCCATTAAACCCAATGTCTCCCTCTGAGTTGTAGTTTAATAAACAAGTGATAAAAACTGAAAATACTGGAACAAAAACCAGCAAATTGAAAACTGAGACAATTAGTTTTCTCACCAGACACAAATCTTGTTAAAATATAGCATTGTACAAATATTATTCTAATTTCCTAGTGTTCAATTATTCCTTTCTTGCAGGTTGAACAGAAAAATAAGTCCATTGATTCATAGGAACTGAAACAAACTTATTTCTAAAGTCGCCACATGGCGCCGTGGCTGATGGCGTGCGGCTTCTCTCGACTTTAAATGAGCCTCAGCAGTTCATGGATCGGCCCGGCCGAGGGGTCGGGGGGGGGTGAGGCGGCTCAGTAACAGTCGGGGGGGGGGGGGGGGTTCGCCATACTGCGGCGCATCGACAAATCACACGGCAGCTCATCGCATATTCAGGGGCGATAATTGAGCTCCGGGAAGGTCTCGATCCCGTCAGGTGCCAGCGAACAGGAAGTCAGCTGCTCGGGGGGGGCGGGGGGGGTCGTGGTTCTGTGGGGACGCAGGAAGTCAGCCGCAGCGTCGGGGGGGGGGTTATGATTTATGCAAAGGGCGAATATTTCAGATTGATTTGAGACACAGGGAGGAAAGTAAACATGGGATTATTTGATCTCATATGTCAGTAAATGTCAAAATGAGTCAGAGCTTTTCCACCTAGAGTCATCAGATATTATTTGATTTTAACTGGACACTGATGGACAGCTGGTTATGAGGTATTAACAATCTGTGTGTGGGGGGGGGGGCTCTATTGGGACTTTATAAATCAGCTCTGAGCCACATCTCAGAGTGTGAGTGTGTTAGATTGTTGTTTCCTTCTCTCTGAGAGTCTTGGACACTATTTCTTATAAATAGCCCGACACGTTGACAGCCTCGGGCCGGGCCGCGGGCTCTGCATGTGAAGCAGAGATTGACGAGACTCCCAGAGCTCAGGTTGTCTTCATGCACCGTGCTCTGTGTGTGAAGTCTCACTGCCAGGACATGTCCACGAGACACACACATCCACACAGACACACACAGACACACAGACACACACAGGGTCTCTGTTTACAGACCAACACACCGCCAGATCCCTGCATATAAATTTATACATGCATAAGCTGGATGTATAAAAACACAAACTACACACACACACACACGGGGGTAGACACAGAGATGTAGGCACGTACACACACACACACACACACACACACAGACACACACACAAACACAAAACACAGCTCCAGGCTTAGCCTCTGCTTTCAATTACCAGACGGGCCGAGGGGAAATCAAAACTTTGACACACCAGGTTGGAAAAGGAGAGAGAGGGAGCCGGGCGATGCCAGAGGCATGCACGTGCACGCCGACGTGCACACACACACACACACACAAACACACACACAGACACACACACACATAGCGGCGGTACACAAAGACTCAGCCTCAGCTTTCAAGCAGGCGACAGGCCAAGGTGTACAGAGAATGTAAAAACATGACATTGAGGAGAAGGAAAAAAGTTGTGTAGCTCAGTTTGCAGACATGTTTAGTTTCTTTTCCTCCAGTCGCCTCGAGGGAGGAGTGTGTCAGTGTGTGTGTGTGCGTGTGTGTGTGTGTAGGGGGGGGGCGCTGAACTACTGCGACCCGACTACTTATTTTTATCTCATGAAACGATTCTCAAGGCTTCTCCCAGTGTTTTTTTGTTTGATATTGTATTTTAGATCTGGCTCCTAACAGCAGCAGAGTCACAGGACTTTAATTCATCTGCATGAAAGCAAAACACGTGAAATCTGATTAAAACCACTTTGATCATGAAAGGGTCAGAAACAAACCAGTTATTAAATTAAATATGTCCACATCTGTAGTGGAAGTACTGAGGAAGACTTCCTCATCACCCGTGTTAAACTCTCAAGCTTTGTAGAGAGAAACTAAACTACAATCTGGATTTCACCAAGTTTTTATTACTTAAATGATGAGAAATTGAATCTTTCAGGGATTTAGTTTTTTGGCTCAGGAGCAGGAACAGGAAGGTGGAATCAAATCCCAGCTGAACACGTTAAAACAACCCTGAACATTAACGGTGAAGGAACGTCTCAATACCTAATGTTGACATGTTCGTATGTCGACATGTTCGCCTTCCAGCTTCTCCACTGGAGCTCGGGGGGGGTGAATGTGTAAGTGTGAAGCAGGCGGCTGCTGGGAAAGGTCACATGTGCTCAGTCGGGGCAAATAAAAGAGGAAATCATTTATGTTTACATCTGCAGAAACAGACTTCTGTGATAGACGAAGAAAACGACTTCAGACTCGTGTAACTTCATATAAATCGGATAACTATAAACTCTGTATTAGTCCCCTCCGTGTCTCACCTCGTTCCTCTTGGCCACGCGTCGGGCCACGATGAGCTGGATCATCCCTCGCTTGTTTCCCTCCGTGGACATGGACTTGCGCAGCGTCTCCATGGCGTCCTGGTTGGTTTTGGCGAGCAGCGACTCACTGTTCACAGCGATCAACTGGTCGTTCACTCGAAGCCGCCCGTCCTGTCGATGGATTAATTAAGATATTAAGAGACGACACAATAAAGATGGTTTTGAGATTTACTACCAAATGGTGCATGCTGGGTAATTATTTATCATCCATAGCTTGAAGTTTAAGCCTTATCTGATCTCAAAGTCTCACTTCCAGTTCATCCTGTTTCTATACGTGATCTCATCTCTGAGGGAGAAGAGCTTTTAAGTCCATTATCACGAGCTGTCAACACAAGCTGGAAAACAATCACGTTGAATTCAGCTCTTCAGACGACCACAGAGAATAAAGCACTTTGTGGATGTTATCTCACTGTCTCGTCTCAGATGCTGACAAACAGGAAAAGTTGTTTTACTTCACTTTCCCAGTTCGGAGTCATGATCACGGGACGTTACATCATATATCTGCTAGGGTTTAACCGGAGATTTTAAACATTTAAAGGAACATGTTGTTTAAAGGAGACACTCAAGCTCATAATCAAGTTGATCATTTTGAACTTGTGTTATTACTGTAAAAGGTTTTCATGCTGTAATGTCTCTTTCCTCAGACTGTCCAGCGCTGCAGCTCCTCTCTTCAGCCTCTGTCTCAAACATTTGGTTTTAGCTGCTGTCTCTTTAAGACACCCCTCCCCCCTCCTGATAAAACCCAGTCTGCTCTGATTGGCCTGCTGGATGACTCACGATCCTGTATCGGTCATTTGTGCAATTTAATTTTGCAGAACTTTAACATTCTCAAAAAACGTATATAACACACCAGAGGAAAGAAACTAGCTAAAGCATCATACGTCTCCTTTAAGAGATTCTTCAACCCTTGAATAAACAGATGTCCCTTATTAAACCTTAGATTTTAAACATTTAAAGGAACGTATTGTTTAAAGGAGACACTCAAGCTCATATTCAAGTTGATCAGTCTAACTTGTGTTATTACTGTAAAAGGTTTTCATGCTGTAATGTTCAGGAAACATCTCTTTCCTCAGACTGTCCATCGCTGCAGCTCCTCTCTTCAGCCTCTGTCTTAAACACTCGGTTTTAGCTCCTGTCTCTTTAAGACCGCCCTGATAAAACCCAGTCTGCTCTGATTGGCCTGCTGGATGACTCACAATCCTGTATCGGTCATTTTAAATTTGCAGAACTTAAAATACGTATATAACACACTAGAGGAAACTAGCTAAAGCATCATACGTCTCCTTTAAGATTCTTCAACCCTTGAATAAACAGATGTCCCCTTTTTTCAAACCTCTCCTCTCAGACCTTTAATTCATCACAGCCCAGGGGGTCTTACCTTACAGGCGGCCCCTCCGTTGATGATGGATTTGACGAAGATGCCCAGGTCGGCGTGGTTCTCCTTGGAGCGGTTCCCTTTGACGCTGACGCCCAGACCCGCCGAGCCCGAGTCGCTGAGCGGGATCTCGAAGGTCAGGAACTCCCTGGTTCCATCTGGAGTCAGGACCAGTTCGTCCTCCTCCGTCTTCTTCAAACACAGAGACAGATTAAACACTAACACACACATCTTCCTAGGAATAAGCTCTTACAACCAAAACGGAAGAAATCTTGAGCTCACATTTAATTTCAATTAAATGCTCGATTGATTAATTATGCAAAAGCAGGAACATTCATGCATTAATTCCGGCTCGGAGCAGTAAACACAAGGATGCTCTCCCCAGGTTCCTGCGGGTTAGCCAAAGGGCCAAAGTTAAAAGGACATTCATTCGGCCACTTGAGGTTAATGAAAAGTGCTTGCACATAAATTGCAGCCGGGCAGATAGCCGGGCGGTAAATCAGAGCAGCAGCTCATTAGCTGCATCAGATATATTAGTGTTAAACAAAGCAGCACTGCTACGTGTGAGATTAGAAACCTGGAGCTAGCAGCCGGAGACTTATGTTCTTTAATCAACGCTCACTGCTCAGGTTCTTCTGGGCCAGAGGTGGATTCATGCCGTTGATATGGTTTTATTATTGCTCTTGTCTGGTGTTTAAACTGAAAATAATTACTTTCTATCATCTTTAAAAACTGCTAAACCAGCATGAACATATATCGACACGTATAGAAATGTAATTAATCAGATATTGCTTCTCTGCAGCTCTTATACTGAATCACTCAGTGAAACATTGAGTCTAAATGTGATTAGATGTTTGTGTGAAGCCTGGTTTACGTTCGCCGTCCCTGTTTTTATAAGCACGCCATAAATTACATCATTTCTGCCGGTCGTGCATTTCCGATCTTGATCAACTTGGCGTTCGCGGCACGTCCAGAGCAACATGGACTGAACTGGAGGAAAGAGACTAGGTAAAGGTCGGTGTCTATACACACATCTCTATGACCCTTCATTAGTGTCGGAGCACAGAGATTCTCAGACGGGAGATTCCAGAGACTATCGGTAAAGACGGTCGACTGCAGGAATCACCACAGAATCACCGAGCCCGAAGGTTCTGTTTCAAACATAACTGCAGCTTTAAGGTGGATTCCACTTAAAAACAAAGACGGACATTTCACACTTTATCTCCAATCTGTCAACAAACAGGCCGTAAACCCCAAATCCAGCCTTCAACAAAGTGAAACCTCACTCTAATATCTATAGAAGCATTTCTAAACTCAACTTTCTGATCAACACAGCTGTGAAGATATATATAAACATCTGAAAGGGTTTTTGAGATCTTCTCCAGAACCATAATGATCACAGATGGACACAGAGATCATCCTCAAGTCAGAATTAACCTGAAGAACAAAGTCACACACATGTGGGTTCCGACGCCATCGAACAGGAAGTGAACTTCTCTCTAACTCTGCATGAACGCAGCAGTTTAATTGACGTGTGGAGTGCTCGCTCTTTCTGTCTTTGCCTCCACAACAGGTGCTTCTCTCGCTCTCATCCTCTCCATCTCTCTCTCTCGCTCTCCCTCTCTCCGAGCCCAACAATAAAAAGCTGTTCTCTCTTGCTTGTTATTTGACAGCTGTCCTCTGAATAGACGGCTGCGTGCACGCTCGCCGCCTGGCAATTATTGTGCACGCCTAATGAATTCAATCATCGGGCTCGGTGTCAGCATGTCATTAGCTCCCTTTGTTTGCCGGGAGAGAGATGGAATTGCTCTGGGTAGAACAGAGAGGAGAGAAAGAGGGATGGAGCGGAGTGGGAGAGGAGGAGGAGGAGGAGGAGGAGGAGGGTAAAAGCAGGATATGCAGGGTGAGGAGGAAAGGGAGGGAGCAGGAGGAAGGAAGGAGCATAAAGGACGAGAGAGAATGAGAGACAGTTTCTGAAAGACGTCATTTTACCTGGAATACATTTGTGACATAATTAAAAACCAGAGCAAGCAAATTGGATTTCAGACGGGATTAACAGAAAGTGTTGTGGAATAATGAATTCATTTTTTTCTGGAATTAAATCTAAATCACCAACAATTACTTTATCATCTTGAACCTGAAACGGTCCCGAGTTGGAAAACAGAAGCAGAGAAGAGTCTTGTTATAATAAATCATAAAGATGAAACCACTGTAAAGTCATTTCAAGGTCGTGACATGTGTTTACTGATACAAGGGATTTAGAGATGAACAGTATCTTTAATAAAGCAAAGAATTAAATCAAATTTACGTATTTCTTTCAAATCCCAAACACCACATTGCAAAGTATTGGTTAAAATTTGTTCTGTGATGATTTATATTGTGACCAAAGCTAGTTTCCACTAAAACGATAATAAAAACACAAAGTTTGACAAGTAAAAAGCTTAAAAGTCGAACATTAGTTATAGGGATTTAGAGATGAAAAATATCTTTAATTAAGCAAATAATTAAATCAAATTTACACACAAGTCAACGTCTTGTTTTCAAATCCCAAACACTACATTGCAAAGTATTGAAATTAATTAATTTGATTTAAAAACTGTTAAACACTTAAAGAGATATTGTCTTTTTTAATGTCTGTAGATTTGTGTTCTATTAGCACAGGGGCCAGCACTATTTATATTCTGACCAAAGCTAGTTTCCACTACATCGATAAAAGAAAAACCACAAACTTTGATGAGAACAAATCTTAAAAGTCGTACATTAGTTGCACCTCCTTGATTTTAAAAACAATATGTCCGATTCTTTAATTTCTCAGCAGATCATATAACTTTATTTCCTAAATTGAATTTCATTCATTGATTTAAAAACTGTGGAACACTTAAAGAGATATTGTCTTTTTTAATGTTTGTAGATTTGTTTTCTATTAGCACAGGGGCATTATTTATATTTTGACCAATTTTAATTTCATTTAATTTCTCAGCTGATCATATAACTTAATCTCCTACATTCAGCAGATTCCTGCTCCAGCCATGATTCACCAGGGACTTTAACAAGCAACTACATCATTCTATCATCAGTGAAGTGGGATTATATTTAATTAGAAAATGTACTTTGTTTAACGGCCTTGTACGGAACTAATACTGTACTGTTGGGAAATAACAAACACAGTATTTGAATATTGGACTATTTGTTCAGCCACATTTCAAATGTTTCTTTAAAGCACCTTGTGACTGTTATATAATTAAATCGTATAATCATTATTATTATTATTAAACGAGAGAGGAAAGAGAGGATTTTAGAGAGGAGACAAAGTTGAGCAAAGGTGAGGAAGAAGAAGAGTGATGGGCTGGAGGAGGGGGGGATGAGGAGGTGAAGAGCCGAGGAGAAAAGGGTGAGGAGGAGAATGCGAGAGCGTGACAATGACAGAGGGAGCGGGCGAGCGAGTGTGAATGAGAGGCAGAGAGAAAGAGATGAATCCATGTGGAACACAAAAGGAGACAGACACCTCTCCCTGTACGTCTGTATCCCCCCCACCCCTCTCTCTATCTCCTTCTTTCTCCACCTCCAACCTTTTCTTTTCCACCTGTCTTTTTTTGTTCTTTATAAAAAAACCTCTCTTCTCACTTCTTCCTCTTGTTACCACCGTCTCTCTCTTTCTCTTCCATCCGCTGTATTTTGATTTAATCTTCCCATATTTTCTAATTTCGTTTTCTTTTTGAAAAACCTATATATATATAAAAAAATAATGTACATATTTGTATTTTTCCAACTGGAGGAAGACAAAGAAAAAATAATTTTGTCAGATTCTTGTCACCGATATTTCACCTCCTTTTTCTCTCTTTCTCTTTCTCTCTAAATCTGCCCCTTTCACATCGGAACCAAGTTTCACATCTTTTGGGCTCAAATCAAAACCTGTTGATTAGATCTGAGAAAGTTGCTGGCAAAAGAAAAAGATGGAGGTGGAGGTGTAGAGAAAGAGATGGAGGGAGGGAGGGAGAGAGGGGGAAAGGTGAGAGAGAGAGAGAGGCAGTGGAGGGTGTAATTGATCGAGAGAAGTCGGGCGTGCAGAACATTGTTGGCTGCCAACTGTGGGACAATCCATCTCTTCTAATTCATACTCTCTCTCTCTCTCCCTACTCCTCCTTTACTCACTATCACTTCATTTATCCCCCCCGCATCTCTCTCCACTACCGAGTGGACACCCTCCTCCCCTCCCCCCCCACCACCACCACCTGTTATTCCTCGGTCTGTTTTTCTCGCCTCGTCCTAAAATAAAACCTCAGATTCTAAAAATCTCTCTCTCCATCTCTCTCGTTCTTCATCTCTCTGCCACACTCCCCCTCCTCTTCCCTCTATTCATGCCTGCCTCTATTTTTCCCCCTCACCTGTCCTTACCCCCCCACTCCCCTCCTCCTCCTCTCGCTCTCTCTGACACGTCTCGCTGTAGCTTCATGCTGATAGACCATGAATATCAAATACCGGTGTGATCGACGGAGCCGAGTCTGGCTCAGCGTGGAGCACTGGGGAAGGTGTGTGTGTGTGTGTGTGTGTGTGTGTGTGTGTGTGTGTGTGTGTGTGTGTGTGTGTGTGTGTGTGTGTGTGAGAGAGAGAGCCTGCAGGTCCATGCGTGTCTATAAGTAGATGCGTGTCATTATAAACACGCAAAGCAGCGTGTGCACTCGCTGCAAATGTCATCCTTACATACTGTGTGTGTGTAGAAGTGTGTAGAAGTGTGTGTGCAGACACACAAGAGAATACAGCATGGGTCGGAATAACCGATACACACACTTCACACTTGTTGTCCACAACTAATCAGCTGCCCTCTTCTCTCTCTCTCTCTCTCTCACAGTCCAACACAATGTAACTCGCCCACTGCAGCTCCAACCCGGAGCAATCACATCAGCAGCTGCTCTCTCTCTCTCCACGTATGTGCGAGTGTACTTGTGTGTGAATGTGTAAGAGGTGTTTTGTGTGAAGTTCGCCATATGGCTAATGTGAGTGTGTGTGTGTGTGTGAGTGTGTGAGTGTGTGTGTGTGTGTGTGTATTCTTTAATGTGTGAAAGCCTCAGTATGGTCTGTGTAACTGTATACTGTGAGAATTGTGTGTGGAGTATGTGCTGTATGGGTGGCTGCAGTGTGTGTGTGTGTGTGTGTGTGTGTGTGTGTGTGTGTGTGTGTGTGTGTGTGTGTGTGTGTGTGTGTGTGTGTGTGTGTAGACCAGGTGGCAGCTTGAAACATCACTTTAATTAAGCCGCAGAGCTGTTCTGTGGTGGAGCGGCCCGTCTCTGATTGACTCGTACGTGTCACCAGCGGGCGCGCCACACAACACGGGAGCAGCATCGAACCTGCTGCCACCGAGCTGCAGACATTAATCACTGCTGCGACACTATCGCACTAATAACGCAACAAAGTTACACAACTTTTAGAGAACGACTCCCCGTTGTGATAAAACCTCGATGGTGAAACACGAGTAAAGCAAATTAACTCCGTGCCTGACGAGACTCGGATCAACCAACTCATTTTGTGAAGCACTTATTAACCTTGTTTAGATAAGTGCTTTATAAATAAAGTTATTATTATTATTATTTTTAACAATGTAGTTGGTTGGATGGTGAGCGAACTTAAAACCACT